>NC_047027.1:29532603-29577618 GCF_902652985.1 Pecten maximus | reverse complement strand
TAAAAACCGTTAGTTTTGTTATAAACTGTTGGCGAACATTTTTATCGGCTCCTAACATATATACAATATATATATATATATATATTACATATTATCTACGTTTGACCCTTTTGACTTTGAAAGTAAAAATCAACCGTTTTCACAAACAGATTTTATATCAAATATCCTTGCAGAACTTTTTTTCAGCTTTCATGCTATAATCATTCATCAAAGATATTTGATAAAAACGGGTTGAAAAGAAAAGAAATCAAAATGGGATATAATGCGTGCGGCAATATAATCAAAATTAGTCTTATAATCTCCGATCCTCGGCGATACTCTAGGATACACTTCCAATATTGAGTTGCGGTGTATCGTAGAGAAGCAAGAACTACAAGTCTAATATTAATTAGATTGACTGAAAATAAATTGTGACCCAACAGCTAAAGCTCTATATATTATGTTATTTTTTATTCATTGTTTTACCAATATGAAACAGTTAGCATGTTACTTTCTTGTTAATGATTTATTTGTGAAAATGTATGACGTGTTTTTCTTATCAGTTATAGAATGTATATAACAACGCTTTATACTGGAACTCTATACATATTCAAAAACAACGTATTCTTATCGAATTATATTGAATGTTTTAATACTATGATATGTCATTATGTTATGCAATGACAATAAGAAGGTGTCACGATTTATTAAACATATAAAACTCACCTGCCACATTGAGTGTATAGTCAGCACTGTTCAGTCTTCGATTAGGTAGGTTATAGTTGGTACGTCTACAGTACCACACAGATCCATGGTCTCCCGTCTGTGGCTGTATGATCCACCGGAACACTGTACCAAAGTGTACTCCAGACGTTACACAGGAACAGACATCCGGTGTACAGGGGACGGGTCGGGTGACTTGGATGTTGTAACATTGGTCACCATCTACTTGTATACTACCTACTGGAGTAGTGACGTTAGGACGGCGGTAAAACAGGACAAACTTGGCCTCCTCTGGTACATCACACGTCAGTGTAAACTCAGTCCCAGGGACAGCGTACTCAGACGACCCGGATAGACTTACAGCATCTGAAGACATATAGAATATCCAAATTGCTGAAATAATTGATGTTATATATGTAATATACATGTACATTTATCTTCAAATGGGCATTCCTTCGTTAAAACGCCACATGTCATTAATGTATAAGATGAAAAAAAAAAATAGCTCACACACATATTCATGATAAACTGTGACGGAATAAATATCATGTTTGTTCAGAAAATCCGCGAAACTCTGTCTGTCACTCTACATCCGAACTAGAAAAGCTTCATTTAGATATCACGTGACACTATCAGTTCGGTATAAAAATCACCAAATCGGTAAAAACCACATGGCATATCTTAACCAATGATGTAGGTGTACTGTTTTTGTTGTGATTATAAATTATAGCCAGTTTTACACAAATTACGTATGCTTAGGTAACATACATAGCAAGTTAATGAGTAAATATATATATATATATTACACCTAAACATTACATGTGTACAAAGTCGCATAAATATGAGCACCAAAGGGCGCAAAGTTGTTTACAAACGGAGGTACACGTACATGAATGTAAATGAAGGAAATGGCTAAAGATAAGACAAATACACAGTATATATATACAAGTGTAATCCATGATTGCGAAAGCTCACCGCCGGCAGCAATCACACTATGTATTCATTTTTCTTGTATGTACTGTATAAGCATGTCATTTTGAAATTGTATGTCACATGATATCGCTCCTAGACCTCTAATGGATGTATAAACCAACTAAGAAGGGTGTGGACTTACAAGCTTTTCAAAACTAACCCCCAAAATCTTTAAAGTGAGTTTTTGTGTCAAAGTCCACAAAATGGTAAAATGCCAAAATGCCAATTTTTTTTCTGCATTATTTACCACTGCATCAATCCTGGATACCTAATGAATGTATAAACCAAATTAGAAGGGTGATAGGTGTATACTTTTGGTCTTCCAAGCTTTCCAAAAAATTACTCCAAAAAGTTTAAAGTGAGTTTTTGTGCCAAAAAAGTTAAGTCCACAAAATGGTAAAATGCGAAAAAAATTCATTTTTTTCTGCATTATTTTGCCATAAAATCATTCCTAGACCTCTAATGAATGTATAAACAAATTAAGAAGGGCACGAGGTGTATACTTTTGGACTTACAAGCTTTCCAAAAACTTACTCCAAAAACTTTTAAGTTTTGGGGTGGGACGCCGACGCTGACGCCGACGCGGACGCCGGGGTGACAGCATTAGCTTCATTAGCAGAATTTCATGACGAACCTGTTGCGTCAACAATCGCTTTATCATGCAGAACTTTCCAAACCCGATTTCCAACACGACTTGACTGACACGGCCTCCTTCACTCTCCTCCACCTTTCCAACTAGTTGACATTATTGATAAGATTTTCTCTATCTCCTGTCCTTATTTCCTCGTATTAATAGTCGTTGGCGGCGATTAATTCTCTAGCTTCGGGTCGAAGTCACCTTTTCAAAAACTTTTATTTTCAAAAACTGTGGGCTATCTTCGGATTTAGAGTGTTGTATAACGTTAAAGTTTATAACTTTTAGCAGTTCAGAAAAATATAAGATTCCCGTTTACTTTCGTTTTTAATAGCATAGACTCATTTCACGACGGTCTTTGAGACTATGAAGTTGTGTCAACTCTCGTTCAAGAAAACGAAACTGATAGCACATCGATCTAATACATTGTAAAACTCAATACAGCTAAAAACAATCCAGTGATATTCTCCTACTGGAAATCAGTATATAAAGGAGGGTCGGTGAGTATTATCTTCCACACATGTCTGTGTTAACACACTGCAACTATACATTATACCTATATTTATATTTACAGAATGTAGCGACGTACGGACTCGTGATTACGTATACCCGATCATGAGCACCACGTGATTTTTACAAACAGCAATCGAGGTAAGCAGTTTTTTGCAACCCGTTAACAAAAATCGATAAATCTTCCGTCGTTTGAATTGAACAATTTGATCTAAAGAGAAACAAAAGGCCCAATGGCATTAACGGTCATCTGACTCCATTGTACTAGTGTAGTATACAAACTCAGTACCAAGTAAAGTGACCCTGTAATGGTCATGGCGGCCATTGTTGATTTTAGACCGAGCAGAATATAAACAACACTTGGTCAGGACCATCTCAGGATCATTTCAGGTAAGCTAGAGCTGAATTATACTGGTGTAACCTGAGGTGTTTGAAATAGGTTCAGGAAAACCATGATTGTGCAACCATGATGCAAAATGGCCCCCGTGGCTGCCATGTCAAAGTTTTGACGAGGCCGAAAAAAACCGCTTTAATGGCTCCCCTAAAGCACCATTTGTATGTTTAATGGCACCAGTGGAACTGGAGAAGAAGTTAAAAATGTGTTTTTCAAGATGGCTGCCATGGCGGCCATGACGGCCATCTTGGATTTCAGACCGATCCGAAAAATAACAACAAATGGTCAGGACCATCTCGGGGTCATTTCAGGAAAGTTAGTGCTGCATCCCACTGTTGGAACTGGAGAAGAAGTCATGTTACAAAATGGCCGTTGTGGCTGCCATGTCAAAGTTTTTATGAGACCGAAAAATAACAACACTGTGTTGGCTCCCCTTCCTTAAAATCCCCACCAATTTCCAGTTCAATCGCACCAATGGAACTGGAGAAGAAGTTAAAAATGTGTTTTTCAAGATGGCGACCATGGTGGCCATCTTGTATTTCAGATCGATCCAACAAAAAACAACACTTGTTTGCGATCATCTCGGGGCCATTTAATACAACATTCAGCTTAATCCTACTAGTGGAACTTGCGAAGAAGTTTGAAATGTGAAAAGTTTAAGGACGGCGCACGGCGGACGACGACGGACGAAGCACGATGGTTAAAGGTCATCCTGACCCTTTGGATCAGATGACCTAAAAATGGGGGGAAATACAATTAGTCTGTTAAAAATCAGAAGGTAATTACCTATCCGCATTCATATGAGCTCAAACTAAGCCGATAGCTGAGAGTGCGCGACTAGGAATCGTGAGTCAAGATGTCAACAAAAACAAAGCTCCATCACTGTCACATGCTTATTCATTTTCCTCCATATTTGACATTAACCACGATTAAACAAAAATCAATGTAAAAGAAATGTATTGTTACTGTTCACTCCTACTGACCCACCATCCGGAGAAGGTTCAAGGACGTGTATTGTAACTGACCACTCCTACTGACCCACCATCCGGAGAAGGTTCAAGGACATGTATTGTAACTGTTCACTCCTACTGACCCACCATCCGGAAAAGGTTCAAGGACATGTATTGTAACTGTTCACTCCTACTGACCCACCATCCGGAAAAGGTTCAAGGTCGTGTATTGTAACTGACCACTCCTACTGACCCACCATCCGGAGAAGGTTCAAGGACATGTATTGTAACTGTTCACTCCTGCTGACCCATCATCCGGAGAAGGTTCAAGGACATGTATTGTAACTGATCACTCCTACTGACCCACTATCCGGAGCAGGTTCAAGGACATGTATTGTAACTGTTCACTCCTACTGACCCACCATCCGGAGAAGGTTCAAGGACATGTATTGTAACTGATCACTCCTGCTGACCAACCATCCGGAGTAGTTTTAAAGACACGTATTGTAACTGTTCACTCCTACTGACCCACCATCCGGAGAAGGTTCAAGGACATGTATTGTAACTGATCACTCCTACTGACCCACTATCCGGAGCAGGTTCAAGGACATGTATTGTAACTGTTCACTCCTACTGACCCACCATCCGGAGAAGGTTCAAGGACATGTATTGTAACTGATCACTCCTACTGACCCACTATCCGGAGAAGGTTCAAGGACATGTATTGTAACTGTTCACTCCTACTGACCCACCATCCGGAGTAGGTTCAAGGACATGTATTGTTACTGTTCACTCCAGCTGACCCATCATCCGGAGAAGGTTCAAGGACATGTATTGTAACTGTTCACTCCTGCTGACCAACCATCCGGAGAAGGTTCAAGGACATGTATTGTAACTGTTCACTCCTGCTGACCAACCATCCTGAGTAGGTTCAAGGACATATATTGTAACTGTTCACTCCTACTGACCCTCCATCCGGAGAAGGTTCAAGGACGTGTATTGTAACTGTTCACTCCTACTGACCCTCCATCCGGAGAAGGTTCAAGGACATATATTGTAACTTTTCACTCCTACTGACCCACCATCCGGAGAAGGTTCAAGAACATATGTTGTAACTGTTCACTCCTACTGACCCACCATCCGGCGTAGGTTCAAGGACATATGTTGTAACTGTTCACTCCTACTGACCCACTATCCGGAGAAGGTTCAAGAACATGTATTGTAACTGTTCACTCCTACTGACCCACCATCCGGAGAAGGTTCAAGGACATATATTGTAACTGTTCACTCCTACTGACCCACCATCCGGAGAAGGTTCAAGGACATATATTGTAACTGTTCACTCCTACTGACCCACCATCCGGAGTAGGTTCAGGGACATGTATTGTAACTGTTCACTACTACTGACCCACCATCCGGAGTAGGTTCAGGGACATGTATTGTAACTGTTCACTACTACTGACCCACCATCCGGAGAAGGTTCAGGGACATGTATTGTAACTGTTCACTCCTACTGACCCACTATCCGGAGAAGGTTCAAGGACATATATTGTAACTGTTCACTCCTACTGACCCACCATCCGGAGAAGGTTCAAGAACATATGTTGTAACTGTTCACTCCTACTGACCCACCATCCGGAGTAGGTTCAAGAACATATGTTGTAACTGTTCACTCCTACTGACCCACCATCCGGAGAAGGTTCAAGGACATGTATTGTAACTGTTCACTCCTACTGACCCACCATCCGGAGAAGGTTCAAGGACATATATTGTAACTGTTCACTCCTACTGACCCACCATCCGGAGAAGGTTCAAGGACATATATTGTAACTGTTCACTCCTGCTGACCAACCATCCGGGGTAGGTTCAAGGACATGTATTGTAACTGTTTACTCCTGCTGACCCACCATCCGGAGTAGGTTCAAGGACATATATTGTAACTGTTCACTCCTGCTGACCCACCATCCGGAGTAGGTTCAAGGACATATATTGTTACTGTTCACTCCTGCTGACCAACCATCCGGAGAAGGTTCAAGGACATGTATTGTAACTGTTCACTCCTACTGACCCACCATCCGGATTAGGTTCAAGGACATATATTGTTACTGTTCACTCCTGCTGACCAACCATCCGGAGAAGGTTCAAGGACATATATTGTAACTGTTCACTCCTGCTGACCAACCATCCGGAGTAGGTTCAAGGACATGTATTGTAACTGTTCACTCCTACTGACCCACCATTCGGGGAAGGTTCAAGGACATGTATTGTAACTGTTCACTCCTGCTGACCAACCATCCGGAGTAGGTTCAAGGACATGTATTGTAACTGTTCACTCCTACTGACCCACCATTCGGGGAAGGTTCAAGGACATGTATTGTAACTGTTCACTCCTGCTGACCCACCATCCGGAGTGGGTTCAAGGACATGTATTGTAACTGTTCACTCCTGCTGACCCACCATCCGGAGTAGGTTCAAGGACATGTATCGAAACTATAAACGATGGAAAGACATGGCTGATGATGAAATGGCACGAGCAAACATTTGAGTTAAAATGCAACACCACGTTTATTTTAGAGACAAGATTGCCTGTCGCGACTAAACTCATCAGCACACTCAAATGATTAAAGTGTTAATGCCCTTATGAAACAATGTGTAAATAAAGTTTCTGGCAGTGTTATATAGTGTGTTGGACCAATTCGATATTACATATTATATGTTTCACAGCACTAAAATTGTACCTAACAGTTACATGATGGTAGAGTATTTTGATTTATCTATGTATCTACTTATGTAGGTATTGATTTGTGTATTTGCATATTTACCATACTTTTTGTTTTGTTCTTTTAAATGACATTTGTTTACATTTTTAAAAATGATATCACTAATCACATTAGTCAACTCTATCATCATAACCACCTCGGAAAATGTTGCTATTTTTAGATAAATTGTCTCTGTTTGGTTTAACGATGTTTGTTTGTTTGATAAATGACCAAATCAGAGTGTTCTCCGTGAAGACCTTCCTGATACAATTATAATAACAAGAGTCCATTTCCTATTGTCCTTCAACAGCTCGTTATGCCACTTGAAACACGGCTGTACGAACGGAGTTGAGTCAGTATATTTACCGTATTTGTCACTTCAGAGTTACATTTGGTCTACGATTTGCTAAATGATTTTCTATCAGAAAACCAATCTTGTCATTATTTTGATTTCCTTAACTCGGTAAACAAAAAAGAGTGATGGATATAATTGCATCGTATCTCAAGTTGCTAATTCTATGATGAAATACGAGTTACGTAATATATTATCATATCGTACAGTACGTGTAATGTGTGTAATAACACTATTGTTGTGCCACACAAAGTGTTTTTAATTCACAATTGATATATGACTTCGCGCAATTGTCTCAATAGAGAAACATAAAGTATTGACAATGTCGAATGTCATCTTTCCGATAAAGAAATAAGAGGTTTTGATTAAATCTTCATCAATATTAATTATATGACAAACATAATCGTACAGTCATGACGATGCTATATGCAATTTATCAAACGTGTTCCATGCGTTTTGCCCTACAGCGGTATCATTAACTATGCTGTACCTCCTGATGAAATTAGTAAAGTCGTGATACTAATGACATATGTTACATGCACCTGTAGCATGGTCATATTTAAAGGGACATTCCTCGCTAAAATGAGTTAATGTTATAAAAACAAAGGTAAACGGGAAAGGTTATAAACTTTACCGTCAAACAACACTCGATGTTCGATGATGACCAAAAATTCTTAAAGATAAAAGTTTTTGAAAATTTCCCTCGACCTGAAGTTCGAAATCAATGGCCGACGATGACTATCAAATACGAGCATGCCGGGAACTAGCTGGAAAGAATAATGAAATCGAATGAGGCCGAGTCGGTTGAGTTGAACGAGGAATTTGCATTGCTTCTGGGAAGTTTTTCTGGATACTCACAGACATCAAAACTAAATATTACCTCATCAAACCACAATAAAGTCTCTGTATTTGTCTTATTTCGGTACTAAATCTTTAGCCGATACGTTTTGTTTGTAAACACATTGATGCGTAATACTAATATCAAAGTTTTTTTGATATTCGTAACTCATTTACCAGCATTACATGTAACCATAACATAAGTAATTGAGGCAAAATATCTATAATTGGGG
Organism: Pecten maximus; assembly: GCF_902652985.1. Taxonomy (NCBI): domain Eukaryota; kingdom Metazoa; phylum Mollusca; class Bivalvia; order Pectinida; family Pectinidae; genus Pecten; species Pecten maximus. Next base: position 29,569,275 of record NC_047027.1, on the reverse strand, counting down.
TTTATCATCACAACAAAAATGACACATCTACATCACTCGATACATGCTGTGATATGTTTACGGGTGTCAGTGTTGTCAAATGATGGAATTTGATGTCCGAGTCGTCAGGGGTACATCAGTGTAGAAGGTGTGGTGGAATTGTATGTCCAAGTGGTCAGTGGTACATCAGTGTAGAAGGTTTGGTCGAATTTGATGTCCGAGTGGTCAGTGGTACATCAGAGTAGAAGGTTTGGTGGAATTTGATGTCCGAGTGGTCAGTGGTACATCAGTGTAAAAGGTTTGGTGGAATTTAATGTCCGTGGGGTCAAGGGTACATCAGTGTAGAAGGATTGGTGGACTTTGATGTCCGAGTGGTCAGTGGTACATCAATATAGAAAGTTTGGTGGAATTTGATGTCCGTGGGGTCAGGGTACATCAGTGTAGAAGATTTGGTGGAATTTGATGTCCGAGTGGTCAGTGGTACATCAGTGTAAAAGGTTTGGTGGAATTTGATGTCCGAGCGGTCAGTGGTACATCAGTGTAGAAGGTTTGTTGGAATTTGATGTCCGAGTGGTCAGTGGTACATCAATGTAGAAGGTTTGATGGAATTTAATGTCCGAGTGGTCAGTGGTACATCAGTGTAGAAGGTTTGATGGAATTTGATGTCCGAGTGGTCAGTGGTACATCAGTGTAAAAGGTTTGGTGGAATTTGATGTCCGAGGGGTCAGGGGTACATCAGTGTAGAGGGTTTGGTGGAATTTGATGTCCGAGTGGTCAGCGGTACACCAGTGTAGAAGGTTTGGTGGAATTTGATGTCCGAGTGGTCAGTGGTACACCAGTGTAGAAGGTTTGGTGGAATTTGATGTCCGAGTGGTCAGTGGTACACCCGTGTAGAAGGTTTGGAGGAATTTGATGTCCGAGTGGTCAGCGGTACACCAGTGTAGAAGGTTTGGTGGAATTTGATGTCCGAGTGGTCAGTGGTACACCAGTGTAGAAGGTTTGGTGGAATTTGATGTCCGAGTGGTCAGCGGTACACCAGTGTAGAAGGTTTGGTGGAATTTGATGTCCGAGTGGTCAGCGGTACACCAGTGTAGAAGGTTTGGTGGAATTTGATGTCCGAGTGGTCAGCGGTACACCAGTGTAGAAGGTTTGGTGGACTTGTATGTCCAAGTGGTCAGTGGTACATCAGTGTAGAAGGTTTGGTCGAATTTGATGTCCGAGTGGTCAGTGGTACATCAGAGTAGAAGGTTTGGTGGAATTTGATGTCCGAGTGGTCAGTGGTACATCAGTGTAAAAGGTTTGGTGGAATTTAATGTCCGTGGGGTCAAGGGTACATCAGTGTAGAAGGATTGGTGGACTTTGATGTCCGAGTGGTCAGTGGTACATCAATATAGAAAGTTTGGTGGAATTTGATGTCCGTGGGGTCAGGGTACATCAGTGTAGAAGATTTGGTGGAATTTGATGTCCGAGTGGTCAGTGGTACATCAGTGTAAAAGGTTTGGTGGAATTTGATGTCCGAGCGGTCAGTGGTACATCAGTGTAGAAGGTTTGTTGGAATTTGATGTCCGAGTGGTCAGTGGTACATCAATGTAGAAGGTTTGATGGAATTTAATGTCCGAGTGGTCAGTGGTACATCAGTGTAGAAGGTTTGATGGAATTTGATGTCCGAGTGGTCAGTGGTACATCAGTGTAAAAGGTTTGGTGGAATTTGATGTCCGAGGGGTCAGGGGTACATCAGTGTAGAGGGTTTGGTGGAATTTGATGTCCGAGTGGTCAGCGGTACACCAGTGTAGAAGGTTTGGTGGAATTTGATGTCCGAGTGGTCAGTGGTACACCAGTGTAGAAGGTTTGGTGGAATTTGATGTCCGAGTGGTCAGTGGTACACCCGTGTAGAAGGTTTGAAGGAATTTGATGTCCGAGTGGTCAGCGGTACACCAGTGTAGAAGGTTTGGTGGAATTTGATGTCCGAATGGTCAGTGGTACACCAGTGTAGAAGGTTTGGTGGAATTTGATGTCCGAGTGGTCAGCGGTACACCAGTGTAGAAGGTTTGGTGGAATTTGATGTCCGAGTGGTCAGTGGTACACCAGTGTAGAAGGTTTGGTGGAATTTGATGTCCGAGTGGTCAGCGGTACACCAGTGTAGAAGGTTTGGTGGACTTTGATGTCCGAGTGGTCAGTGGTACATCAGTGTATAAGGTTTGGTGGAATTTGATGTCCGAGTGGTCAGTGGTACATCAGTGTAGAATGTTTGATGGGATTTGATGTCCAAGTGGTCAGTGGTACATCAGTGTAGAAGGTTTGATGGAATTTGATGTCTGAGTGGTCAGTGGTACATGTTAAACTCCAAAATTTACCTAAATGTTAGACTCACTCTTAATAAGATATTTCAAATATTCCTATCTTATAAGTTTGTACAAGTGTCACTTTTTACACTGTTTTAAAATTCTTTGATTCTTTATCTTGTCATTAGGGCACTGATTTATTTTGAGTTCAGACTTTAACTATACGTTGTATCATATTTCGAAATGATATGACTTTATGGATGAGATATATTAGCGTCACGGACAAATGCTGCATGCGTTTTCTATTTAAACATGACTCTGAACAACACTTAAGTATGTGGGTTACACTTATTAAACACTGTTAGATTGTAATTGTATCAAATAAAGTAAGATAGTTAACAAAGATAAATGCATCTTTCATTGTCTAAAACATGTATAGTACTATGATACGTGTTAGATCGAAGTGTAATACACGTATCTCTTTGTATCTGTAATATCGGGCGGATTCGGATGGTTAGCTTGGTAGTGTATTTATGGTTACTTTTGTTTTTCCTAAAAGAGTCTGTTTGTCCAAATAGTTAACAAGCAATATACCTACAAGCCATTACATAGTCTCTGCTTACTTACATAAGTCAAGGTATAGATACATGATATAGAATATCTGTAGGATAAGTTAATTAACGGTAGAGAGGTAAGAAAATAGTAGATACGTACCTGACGACGATGTGACTGTCAGAAGTAGTAAGATGATCCAGAGAATTTTTGGGTCACTTTGAGATACAAATAATTGTTGTTTCTGTTGGTACATATTGGACGTATATCTGTATATGAATGTTAACTTCCTGGTAGCGAGTTATTATATTTGTACAGCTATCAAACATCAGTATCTACCATCATGCATCCAATAAACGGAATTATTAATCTTCACGAGTGTAAAAGGGCACTCATAATAATCCGATGTGACAATATTACGATTAAAGTGTATGTCAACTCTATTCTTGTAAAAGCAGCACAAGATAATAAAACAAAGAACATAATACCAAAACTATGGAATATCACTAGCTTCTTACTCAGAGAGTAAAATATATATATACAACAGATCAGCATTAACCATTACCACCTGGTGTATACGTATGGACTTAGAAACTTAAAAGATCAAAGTGAATGTTGACGAACGAACAACATAGTACAGAGCATGGTCGGAAAACAAAGGGTAAAAGGCCCTGAGAAACGTCAGGGTTTTAGATGATGAATAAGCGTCTACAACTGGTTATTTTAGTGAGTATAATGTCTAAAATGAGGACTTTTTATCAGTTACACATTTTTTTTCGGAAAGAATTCTTATTAATTAGAAATTCAGCATTTTTGTTACTCTTGTCATTTCATCCGCATTAAATCAGTTGAATATCAACGCGGAATAAATTACTTAAATGCATTTAAATTAAATCCATGGAAATTGTTCATGTTGATTGCGGCATGCCTTATTTGAAATCAAGTGTCAAAATAGATTTATGGATTGCACATGATATATTTGTTTCCAGTTGCCGTCAAACCGGATCCGTTTCCAGATTAGTCGTGCCATTGTCATGTGATTTGGAAGAATTGTAGAACATAACAACTTCCGGTTTGAAGCGTCATTGGATACCAACCAGAAGGAAGTTTGAATCCCCCAAAATATACTTTGGTGTTGTGTGCCCGGGTGTTCATCGGACGACAGAAAGAAGGGAAGATATGGGTACATGTCGGAAGTCTTTTTTTTTTTACTTTTTTTTTTATTATTATTTCCGAGCAAGATAAAAAAAAATCCAAAGTTGAGGAAGAAATGGTTAGATCAGATGATGTGGCAGTATTATGATCCGCCCCGCACATCGGGTCTGCTCCCTTCATTTTCTTGACGGGAAACCTACAGACGCCAATCATTACCCAACTTTATTTCCAAGGAATTAGCAAAATTTAAAAGAATTGAAAGAATAAAATTGGCACGTAACTGTATATACAAACAAGCTGAATTTCAAATCAACGTCCAGAGAGCTACGAGGTCCTTGGCCTCTTGTTTTCTATAGAACTTACCGTTGCCCGGATGTAAAATTCATCGACGCCCAGGTGTAAGCACCGGCGCCCGGTCAGTACGATTGGACCCGGTGGATAATTGCTTGTGAATTGACGCGTTTGGTTTCCATGCATATCAAAAATGTTCCGAAGGTATATGCTTTTACAAAATGTACTTTGGTAGGGATTAGTACTGGGGAGGGGTGAACTGTACTTAGTTATTACCATGAGTTATTACGTCATAAAGTTGTAGCTTTGATAAAAAGAAAGACTTATTCTAGTGTTTCTATCCTGGATAACGTTTCCACCGATAGACTTATAGCAGTACAGTTACATACCGATGATACTGAAGTGATCACCATACTAGGCGTGTATATGCCAAGTGACAGCAATCTACAGGAGTACGAACTAATACTTCAACAACTCCGTGACGCATATAGCTATTATTCGCGTTCGGGAAAAGTGATTCTCTGTGGCGACTTTAACGCCAGGATAAAAGAAAATCCTCATAATCCCGTATCAAAACACAAGTCTTCAGCAATTAAGGAGGTAATGGCAGATCTTAATTTAATTCCATTAAACTTTCTTAGTAGCTGTAAAGGATATCGATACACTTTCGTGCCCTCTCAAACAACGCTAGACTACATACTCACCGACAAAACGTTTGCCTATAACTATGTGAATTATTGTGAAATATTCTCTACACCAGAATCGGATATATCGTCGGATCATCTCCCGATTATTTGCACATTTAACATGCCAATAAAACGATATTGGTCAAGTAGAACACCACTATCAGGTGACTCTCGAGCTTGGAATAAAGCCACTATTAATGACCTAATTAATTATCAGTTAGAACTAACGAATAAACTTAATGGACTTCTTGATATGCCACTGGAAACGCAATATGACATTGATACTTACGCTGAAATTATGACTCTATCGGCGATTATCTCAGCATATAATAGGATTCAGACGAAAAAAACATAATCCACATCTTAAACCATACTGGTCTTCTGAGGTAAAGTCTGCTCATAAAAACGCTTTGCGGAAACGTGCGCTGTGGATCAGTGAGGGGCGTCCGTGCGGTATGCAACATCCGAGCTACAAGTCTTATAAGGACGCGAAGAAAGTATTTAAAGAAGTACATGAACACGCATACGACGCGTTTTTACTTGAATGTCAACAAGAACTGGGACGCACAGCGGAAGGTGATATTCGTCTATGGTGGAAAGTTATCAGAAGACGCAAATCCGCAAAAACCGATTCGTGTTCCGAGTTAGTTTATAACGGTAAATCTTTCCGAAATCCTAAAGACATTTATGAAATATTTGCTGATTATTTTGAAAAGGTTAACACCCAATCTGACAACGACGATTCTTCTGTAACACGTGACAACTCGGTTTTGGAAAATTCAGATATCCAAAATTATAACTTTACATCCAATGAACTGATAGCTGCGATTAAGGACCTGAAACTAAAGAAAGCCCCAGGAGTCGGCAACATTTGTACTGAACATATACGTTATGGAGGACGAAAATTGTTAATTAGTATCCTCAAACCATACCTGACAAAGGATTTATACCAAAAACGTGGAAATGTGGCATTGTCATTCCAATCTACAAAGGAGGACATAAACCCAAAAATAATCCGGACAATTACCGCCCAATTACATTACTTCCTGCACGAACCCACTTTGTAAACAACAACAAGGTTTCCAACGAAACCTCAGCTGCTCCACAGCTGCGTTTAATTCGAGAGAAACTATATACTACAATTTGGAAAACTACAGTAAAACATTCGTAGCTTTTCTAGACACGCGAAAGGCATTCGACACTGTGTGTATTCAAATTCGGTGTGCGAGGAAAAATATCAAATCTAATTAACAATTCATATATTGACATGTATAGCGCAGTTTCAACACATGGTACAAGATCAAGATGGCTACCAGTCAGATCCGGAATTAGACAAGGAGGCGTGGTCTCAAGCTTTTTATATCTCGTCTTCATAAACGACCTTCTCTTAGAGTTAGAACACAGCCGTGCTGGTGCCAAGATAAACGGCATAAATTGGAGCAATCGAACTCTTGCAGATGACATTGCCTTGATTGCAACCAGTCCCTCAGCCTTACAAACTCTATTAGACATTTGCACAAATTATGCGAAAACATGGAAGTTCCGATACAATGCGGACAAATGCACTGTTCTTGTCTTCGGAAACAACCATAAAAGGAATATCGATTTCAATTGGTCAATCATGGGTCATAATTTACAAACCGCGAATTTATATGAACATGTTGGTGTTATTATTTCTACCGATCTCAAGAGTAAGTCCGCGATCGAAAATGCTTGCACTAAAGGCAGAAACTGTTTTAACCTCATAATCAAATTCGGACATGACTGTAAATGGACCAACCCTTTAAAAACAGCGACATTGTACAAGAAGGTTATAATACCAAGTGTTCTTTATGGTTCTGAATTTTGGACAAACATGTCAAAGCACGATATTCAACACCTCAACGTTCTACAACACACGATTGTGAAAAGATCCCAATCCTTACGGAAATTAACCAGATCTGACATGTGTGAATCAATGCTTGGTCTTCCTAGACTAGAGTCAGAAATCGATAAAAGGAAACTCAACTTCCTCTCTACGCTCATTCACATGGAACCAGATACACTTTCTAAGCAAATACCTCTTCGAAGATTGTTCCAGTATATTGAAAATCCTTATAAGAAACAGCTTGGATTTATTCCTGATATTTGATGTATTTTATACAAATACAACTTACAGAATTTCCCGCAGGAGTACTTGGTAAATATCTACTTCCCTTCTAAAACGGCTTGGAAGCGGATTGTCTCACATTCTATTAAAACAATGGAAGACACCCTCCTGAAAGACAGACTTGTGACAGATTTATACTTTTTGAGATTTAGAGACATACATGATACAAATAAATATCCATATATTCTATGGAATACACCAAACACTAGTAAATACCTCAAATTGTCAAGTTCGTGTGTAAAATGGTGGCATGCTCCCCACAGTGGAGGGAGCAACGATGTAAATTATGTAATGCATCGTACATAGACGCCATTCTCCACTTTGTAACTGTGTGTAGTGCTACAGCTGACCTTCGTGACATATTCACAACACTAGTAATAGATAAATACGGCATCGAATTATTTATCTACTTGGACAACTTACACCATGAGAATTTACTGTACACTGTACGTATATCTACCTCAGAAACAGGTCACATTTAATGTATACTGTAAGTATACCTACCTCAGACACAGGTCACATCTACTGTACACTGTAAGTATACCTACCTCAGACACAGGTCACATTTACTGTATACTGTTAGTATACCTACCTCAGACACAGGTCACATTTACTTACACTGTTAGTATACCTACCTCAGACACAAGGCACATTTACTGTACACTGTAAGTATACCTATCTCAGATACGGGTAACATTTACTGTACACTGTTAGTATACCCACTTCAGTCACATGCCACATTTACTGTACACTGTAAGTACAACTGCATATCTAACTCAGACACAGGTCACATTTACTGTATACTGTAAGTATACCTACCTCAGACACAGGTCACATTCACTGTATACTGTAAGTATACCTACCTCATACACAGGTCACATTTACTGTACATTGTCAGTATACCTACCTCATACACAGGCCACATTTTCTGTAAAATGTAAGTAAACAGTAAGTATACCTACCTTAGACACAGGTCACATTTACTATACACTGTAAGTATACCCACCTCAGTCACCTGTCACATTTATTGTACACTGTAAGTATACCTACCTCAGACACAGGCCACATTTTCTGTATAATGTAAGTAAACAGTAAGTATACCTACCTCAGACACAGGTCACATTTACTATACACTGTAAGTATACCTACATCAGACACAGGTCACATTTACTGTACACTGTAAGTATACCTACCTCAGACACAGGTAACATTTACTGTACACGGTAAGTATACCTACCTCAATCACCTGTCACATTTATTGTACACTGTAAGTATACCTACCTCAGACACAGGCCACATTTACTGTACACTGTAAGTAAACCTACCTCAGACACAGGTCAAATTTACCGTACACTGTAAGTATACCTACCTCAGACACAGGTCACATTTACTGTACACTGTAAGTATACCTACATCAGATACAGGGCACATTTACTGTACACTGTAAGTTTACCTACCCCAGACACATGTCACGTTTACTGTACACTGTAAGTATACCTACCCCAGAAACAAGGCACATTTACTGTAAACTGTACGCATACCTACCACAGACACAGGTCACATTTACTGTACACTGTAAGTATACCTACATCAGATACAGGTCACATTTACTGTACACTGTAAGTTTACCTACCCCAGACACATGTCACGTTTACTGTACACTGTAAGTATACCTACCTCAGAAACAAGGCACATTTACTGTAAACTGTAAGCATACCTACCACAGACACTGGTCACATTTACTGTACACTGTAAGTATACCTATCTCAGACACAGGTCACATTTACTGTACACTGTAAGTATACCTACCTCATTCACCGGTCATATTTACTGTACACTGTAAGTATACCTACCTAAAACACGGGTCACATTTAATGTACACTGTAAGTATACCTACCTCAGACACAGGTCACATTTAATGTACACTGTAAGTATACTCACCTCATTCACTAGTCATATTTACTGTACACTCTAAGTATACCCACAACAGTCACCGGTCACATTTACTGTATACTGTAAGTATACCTACCTCACACACAGGCCACATTTACTGTACACTGTTAGTATACCTACCTCAGACACAGGTCACATTTACTGTACACTGTTAGTATACCTACCTCAGACACAGGTCACATTAACTGTACACTGTTAGTATACCTACCTCAGACACAGGTCACATTTACTGTACACTGTAAGTATACCCACATCAGTCACCGGTCACATTTACTGTACACTGTAAGTATACCTACTTCAGACACAGGTCACATTTACTGTACACTGTAAGTATACCTACCTCAGACACTTATTACGTTTACTGTACATTGTAAGTATATCTACCTCAAACACAGGTCACATTCACCGTACACTGTAAGTATACCTACCTCAGACACAGGTCACATTTAATGTATGCTGTTAGTATACCTACCTCAGACACAGGTCACATTTACTGTATACTGTAAGTATACCTACCTCAGACACAGGTCACATTTACTGTATACTGTAAGTATACCTATCTCAGACACAGGTCACATTTACTGTACACTGTAAGTATACCTACCTCATTCACCGGTCATATTTACTGTACACTGTAAGTATACCTACCTAAAACACGGGTCACATTTAATGTACACTGTAAGTATACTCACCTCATTCAATAGTCATATTTACAGTACATTGTAAGTATACCTACCTCAGACACAGGTCACATTTACTGTACACTGTAAGTATACCTACCTCATACACAGGTCACATTTACTATACACTGTAAGTATACCTACCTAAGACACAGGTCACATTTACTGTACACTCTAAGTATACCCACAACAGTCACCGGTCACATTTACTGTATACTGTAAGTATACCTACCACAGAAACAGGCCACATTTACCGTACACTGTAAGTATACCTACCTCAGACAAAGCCACATTTACTGTATACTGTTAGTATACCTACCTCAGACACAGGTCACATTTACTGTACATTGTACGTTTACCTACTTGAGACATACGTGTATGTCATATTTACTATACACTGTTAGTATACCTAGCTCAGGAACAGGTCACTTTTACTGTACACTGTAAGTATACCTACCTCATGCACAGGTCGCATTTACTGTACACTGTAAGTATACCTACCTCAGTCACCAGTCACATTTACTGTACACTGTTGTTATACCTACCTCAGACACAGGTCACATTTACTGTACACTGTAAGTATACCCACATCAGTCACCGGTCACATTTACTGTACACTGTAAGTATACCTACCTCAGAAACAAGGCACATTTACTGTAAACTGTAAGCATACCTACCACAGACACTGGTCACATTTACTGTACACTGTAAGTATACCTATCTCAGACACAGGTCACATTTACTGTACACTGTAAGTATACCTACCTCATTCACCGGTCATATTTACTGTACACTGTAAGTATACCTACCTAAAACACGGGTCACATTTAATGTACACTGTAAGTATACCTACCTCAGACACAGGTCACATTTAATGTACACTGTAAGTATACTCACCTCATTCACTAGTCATATTTACTGTACACTCTAAGTATACCCACAACAGTCACCGGTCACATTTACTGTATACTGTAAGTATACCTACCTCACACACAGGCCACATTTACTGTACACTGTTAGTATACCTACCTCAGACACAGGTCACATTTACTGTACACTGTTAGTATACCTACCTCAGACACAGGTCACATTAACTGTACACTGTTAGTATACCTACCTCAGACACAGGTCACATTTACTGTACACTGTAAGTATACCCACATCAGTCACCGGTCACATTTACTGTACACTGTAAGTATACCTACTTCAGACACAGGTCACATTTACTGTACACTGTAAGTATACCTACCTCAGACACTTGTAACGTTTACTGTACATTGTAAGTATATCTACCTCAAACACAGGTCACATTCACCGTACACTGTTAGTATACCTACCTCAGACACAGGTCACATTTAATGTATGCTGTTAGTATACCTACCTCAGACACAGGCCACATTTACTGTACACTGTAAGTATACCTACCTCAGACACAAGCCACATTTACTGTACACTGTTAGTATACCTACCTCAGACACAGGTCACATTTAATGTATGCTGTTAGTATACCTTCCTAAGACACAGGTCACATTTACTGTACATTGTACGTTACCTACCTCAGACACAGGCCACATTTACTGTACATTGTACGTTTACCTACTTGAGACATACGTGTATGTCATATTTACTTTACATTGTAAGTATATATACCTCAATCACCTGTCACATTTACTGTATACTGTTAGTATACCTACCTCAGACACAGGTCACATTTACTGTATACTGTAAGTATACCTACCTCAGACACATGTCACATTAACTATACACTGTTAGTATACCTACCTCAGACACCGGTCACATTTACTGTACACTGTTAGTATACCTACCTCAGACACAAGTCACATTTATTGTACACTGTAAGTATACCTACCTAAGACACAGGTCACATTTACTGTACACTCTAAGTATACCCACATCAGTCACCGGTCACATTTACTGTATACAGTTAGTATACCTACCACAGAAATAGGTCACATTTACTGTACACTGTTAGTATACCTACCTCAGACACAGGTCACATTTAATGTACACTGTAAGTATACCTACTTCAGACACATGCCACATTTACTGTACACTGGTAGTATACCTACCTCAGACACAGGTCACATTTACTGTACACTGTAAGTATACCTACCTCAGACACAGGTCACATTTACTGTACACTGTAAGTATACCTACCTAAGACACAGGTCACATTTACTGTACACTGTAAGTATACCTACCTAAGACACAGGTCACATTTACTGTACACTCTAAGTATACCCACATCAGTCACCGGTCACATTTACTGTATAGTGAAAGTATACCTAACTCAGACACAGGCCACATTTACCGTAGACTGTAAGTATACCTACCTCAGACACAGGTCACATTTACTGTATACTGTTAGTATACCTACCTCAGACACAGGTCACATTTACTGTACATTGTACGTTTACCTACTTGAGACATACGTGTATGTCATATTTACTATACATTGTAAGTTTATCTACCTCAGACACAGTCTCACATTAACTGTACACTGTAAGTATTCCTACATCAAACACAGGTCACATTTACTGTATACTGTTAGTATACCTACCTGAGAAACAGGTCACTTTTTCTGTACACTGTAAGTATACCTACCTCAGGCACAGGTCGCATTTACTGTACACTGTAAGTATACCTACCTCAGTCACCAGTCACATTTACTGTACACTGTTGTTATACCTACCTCAGACACAGGTCACATTTACTGTACACTGTAAGTATACCCACATCAGTCACCGGTCACATTTACTGTACACTGTAAGTATACCTACCTGAGACACAGGCCACATTTTCTGTATACTGTAAGTATACCTACCTCAGACACAGGTCACATTTACTGTACACTGTAAGTATACCTACCTCAGACACTGGTAAAGTTTACTGTACATTGTAAGTATACCTACCTCAGACACAGGTCACATTTACTGTATACAGTAAGTATACCTACCTCAGACATACGTATATGTCATATTTACTTTACATTGTAAGTGTATCTACCTCAAACACAGGTCACACTCACCGTACTCTGTAAGTATACCTACCTTAGACACAGGTCACATTTACTGTATACTGTTAGTATACCTACCTCAGACACATGTCACATTTACTGTACACTGTTGGTATACCTACCTCAGACACAGGTCACATTTACTGTACACTGTTAGTATACCTACCTCAGACACATGTCACATTAACTGTACACTGTTAGTATACCTACCTCAGACACAGGTCACATTAACTGTACACTGTTAGTATACCTACCTCAGACACAGGTCACATTTACTGTACACTGGTAGTATACCTACCTCAGACACAGGTCACATTTACTGTACACTTTAAGTTTAATGTACCTACCTCAGACACAGGTCACATTTACTGTACACTGTTAGTATACCTACCTCAGACACAGGTCACATTTACTGTACACTGATAGTATACCTACCTCAGACACAGGCCACATTTACTGTACACTGTAAGTATACCTACCTCAGACACAAGCCACATTTACTGTACATTGTACGTTTACCTACTTGAGACATACGTGTATGTCATATTTACTTTACATTGTAAGTATATCTACCTCAAACACTGGTCACATTTACTGTATACTGTTAGTATACCTACCTCCGACACAGGTCACATTTACTGTATACTGTAAGTATACCTACCTCAGACACATGTCACATTAACTGTACACTGTTAGTATACCTACCTCAGACACCGGTCACATTTACTGTACACTGTTAGTATACCTACCTCAGACACAAGTCACATTCATTGTACACTGTAAGTATACCTACCTAAGACACAGGTCACATTTACTGTACACTCTAAGTATACCCACATCAGTCACCGGTCATATTTACTGTATACAGTTAGTATACCTACCTCAGAAACAGGTCACATTTACTGTACACTGTTAGTATACCTACCTCAGACACAGGTCACATTTACTGTACACTGTAAGTATACCTACTTCAGACACAGGCCACATTTACTGTACACTGTAAGTATACCTACCTCAGGGACAGGTCGCATTTACTGTACACTGGAAGTATACCTACCTCAGTCACCAGGCACATCTACTGTACACTGTAAGTATACCTACCTCAGACAGAGGCCATATTTTCTGTATACTGTAAGTATACCTACCTCGATACTGGTCACATTTACTGTACACTGTAAGTTTACCTACTTCAGACACAGGTAAATTGGCTGTACACTGTAAGTATACCTACTTCAGACACAGGTCACATTTACTGTACACTGTTAGTATACCTACCTCAGACACAAGTCACATTTACTGTATACTGTATGTATACCTACCTAAGACACAGGTCACATTTACTGTACACTCTAAGTATACCCACATCAGTCACCGGTCACATTTACTGTATACAGTTAGTATACCTACCTCAGTCACCAGGCACATCTACTGTACACTGTAAGTATACCTACCTCAGACAGAGGCCATATTTTCTGTATACTGTAAGTATACCTACCTCGATACAGGTCACATTTACTGTACACTGTTAGTATGCCTACCTCAGACACAGGTCACATTTACTGTACACTGTAAGTATACCTACTTCAGACACATGCCACATTTAATGTACACTGTTAGTATACCTACCTCAGACACAGGTCACATTTACTGTACACTGTAAGTATACCTACTTCAGACACAGGCCACATTTACTGTACACTGTAAGTATACCTACCTCAGGGACAGGTCGCATTTACTGTACACTGGAAGTATACCTACCTCAGTCACCGGTCATATTTACTGTACACTGTAAGTTTACCTACCTAAAACACGGGTCACATTTAATGTACACTGTAAGTATACCTACCTCAGACACAGGTCACATTTAATGTACACTGTAAGTATACTCACCTCATTCAATAGTCATATTTACTGTACACTGTAAGTATACCTACCTCAGACACAGGTCACATTTACTGTACACTGTAAGTATACCTACCTCATACACAGGTCACATTTACTATACACTGTAAGTATACCTACCTAAGACACAGGTCACATTTACTGTACACTGTAAGTATACCTACCTAAGACACAGGTCACATGTATTGTACACCCTTAAGTATACCCACATCAGTCACCGGTCACATTTACTGTATACAGTTAGTATACCTACCTCAGAAACAGGTCACATTTACTGTACACTGTTAGTATACCTACCTCAGACACAGGTCACATTTAATGTACACTGTAAGTATACCTACTTCAGACACATGCCACATTTAATGTACACTGTAAGTATACCTACCTCAGACACTGGTCACATTTACTGTACACTGTAAGTATGCCTACCTCAGACACAGGTCACATTTACTGTACACTGTAAGTATACCTACCTCAGACACAGGTCATTTTTACTGTACACTGTAAGTATACCTACTTCAGACACAGGCCACATTTACTGTACACTGTAAGTATACCTACCTCAGGGACAGGTCGCATTTACTGTACACTGGAAGTATACCTACCTCAGTCACCGGTCATATTTACTGTACACTGTAAGTATACCTACCTAAAACACGGGTCACATTTAATGTACACTGTTAGTATACCAACCTCAGACACAGGTCACATTTAATGTACACTGTAAGTATACCTACTTCAGACACATGCCACATTTACTGTACACTGTTAGTATACCTACCTCAGACACAGGTCACATTTACTGTACACTGGTAGTATACCTACCTCAGACACAGGTTACATTTACTGTACACTGTAAGTTTACTGTACCTACCTCAGACACAGGTCACATTTACTGTTCACTGTTAGTTTACCTACTTCAGACACAGGTAAATTGGCTGTACACTGTAAGTATACCTACGTCAGACTCAGGTCACATTTACTGTACACTGTTAGTATACCTACCTCAGACACAGGTCACATTTACTGTACACTGTTGGTATACCTACCTCAGACACAGGTCACATTTACTGTATATTGTTAGTATACCTACCTCAGACACAGGTCACATTAACTGTACACTGTTAGTATACCTACCTCAGACACATGTCACATTTACTGTACACTGTAAGTATTCATATCTATGCGCCATAATGTCTTTTGTCTGGATCATCCTGATTCCCAACTCCATCCCTAAAGACTTCGATGAATAGAAAAGATAGAAATGATAGAAAGCTAACCATTCTGAAATGAGCTCTCGGTTTGGATGTTGTTTATCATATTTGTTACCTTTCCGGCGTCAATTTATCAATCTAAAAGGCATTTAATCAATAATCAAAAACTATGGTGATGTATATAGCTAGTAACATGCTGGGATCCTTCAGTATTTCCAAATGATGATTTTCAGGTATACAGCTCATAATCATTTAACCGGAAATCACTACTTCACAATGAAGTATCGTTGTTTCGTTTCCGTCATTCACCACTTCATCGTCAAGTGACTATACCGTCTATATTTCCTTATCCTCTGAGAATTGTGTATGTGCCTGAATTGAACTTGGCGTATTTAAAACAAAAAATACATCACTGATTCATCTCTAACCAGTGAACAGCACGGATAACATTGTAGTGTTTCTGACCTACTTACTCAGCTGTTTATTTTTATCCTGCTGATTAAGTGATCCATGACATAACATTTCAGATTTGGTGGACCGTTACAAATACAGCGGACAATTTGCTAATGTTACGTCTCGGAGCCATGACTCATAATTAAACATTATGTAGACAGAGCGACTTGGACTTCTGGATAGACAAGTCATATTCAAAAACACACAAACACGTGAAATAAGTTACTGAAACATCTAAATATCTACACGAGAGATGTTGGCTATTATTTTTATCTTCGGTTGACTCCATACGGGTTAAAACATCAGGCTTATATAGTATTATTCAATAGTTCAATTGGACAGAATTGAGGTCCGTGCTGTTTTTCAATAGTTGTATGTCAAGAGACAAGTTGTATATATTCTAATCAAAATTGGTGTATACGTAATACTATAACAGTTCACAGAGTGTCATATTAAACTTAACGTAAGGTGTTTGAGCAGACACCTTTTAAATGTGACACTGATCGAATTGTAAATTTGACTTACTTCCGTAAATAGTAAACAACATAATATAAACAAATGGGAGTTGAGCAAGAAGCTGTAGGTTACTTACGATTTTTTGTATCAGTTGTTTCCCTTTATTCTGTATACACACAGGTGATACATATATCATACACAATTTTTGCTATAGTTTTATCAAAGTCAATACAATTAAACAGGGACCACCAGACGAATCACAGAAAAAAAAAAAAAAAAAAACCAACAAAAGTGAATACGGAATTAACAAGAAGTCCACGGCCTTTTCGTTCACATTAGTTCTAAAATATGCTTACATTTGCTCTTACATGACGATTTAACACTGTGAGCATGACCGTAGACTGATGTGTGCTCATTTAAACAAATTTTGTAGATATTGATCTAAGCATGCTGGTTAATGCCATGACTTGGATTTCTTGGTTAATGTGAAGACATTTAAATATCTCAAAATCTTTTCATCATTTTGACTATAAAAGGTTGGCTTTGTCTCAGGTAACTGAAGATATCCTTACTGTACAATTTGGTTTAAGATGTCTGAATATGTTATTGAGTAAACCATATTGTGCTTCATTAACTGTATTCTAGCTCCTTCGTATCTTTCATCTGACCTCGCCAATCTATACATCCTCACCCCTAATATTTTTTCTTCACAAATAATTCTGTCAACAACCTTTACCTTTTGCAATTGTCAGTTTCATCTGTACTTTCAATACAACAAGAGGCCAAGAGGGCCTGCATCACTAACGCTTGCATTTTACCAAAAGTCAAAATGCTCAGGTTCAATTCGTTAATAGCTATGTCAGTTGAAGTCGAATAATGCTATATATGGGCATAGGGTGGGGATCGAAACTACTTCAAAAATATAACCCATATGAGTGTAGGAATTTCCTAGGGATTGGTTTTACAATATGATTGTGTTTAAAGAAAATTAGAGCAGGAAACATCCCGAGGCTTTTTTTACATCAGGATTGTATTTACCTTTTGATGGACAGCAACGCCATCCTGGGCCAGGATCTCAATGTTTTTTAAAGATATGTCTTAAAGAAACCAGTTTTAAGTCGCCAGGGGTGAGTAAAGCATCATGGGCCTATTTCTAAATCATAATTTTGTTTTTCTCCTGATGCTCGAGAAGACTTTATGTCGTTGGGTTCTAAACAATTTCAAAATTATAACCAAAAAACTAAGTCCCTTGTGAATAAATATCCCTGTGTATTTTGATTGCATGGTAAAGGGGTGGGGATCTCAATGGTTTCAAAACCATAACCAAGAAACACCTAGCAAGTCCCTTGGGGTACGGAAAAACCCAAGGGCCTACTAGTGTTTTTTAGTTTATCTCATAATGCCCAACAAGACTATATACGACTATGGTGTCGGGATCTCAACGATTTGAAAATATAACAAATAGATTAATTAATCAGCGGCAGGGAAAGACCAAAGAGCCTATTTTTTTATACAATGACCAGCAAACCTATATATGGGAATGGGGTAAGGATATCAACGGTTATTAATATATATATTGCAAAATGTCTCCATATTGGCTCCGTTCCTTGAGGTCAGCCCCACTATTTGTTACTGTAGTACTAGCTTTTTAATCCCCACCACTTACAGATGCTACCAATTAAACATGAGCGATATACATCGCTTAGATCCAGAAAATAAATTGATTATAGTAGTATAGTCAAATTGCTTTTATTTGGTCCCGCCCCGTAGCCCTAAGGTTGTCAGTCCCATAAATCTTCTTCTTTTAATTCCACACCAACTACGTATGTTACCTGTCAAATATGTATGGTAGATGCGGTTCATGTCAGAGAAGAAGTCGTTTATAGTAATATAGCCAAATTTCTCCCTTCACGCTCGCCCATCAGTACCTTGGGATTTAGCCTCACATTTCGTAGCTTATACAATCCCCACCACCTAGGGATGTCACCCGTCAAATGTGAGTGATATCTATGGTTAGTTTCAGAGTATGTAGCAATATAGCCAAATTGTTCCCTTTTGGTCCTTGTATTTTACAGAGAGAATACAGTTACAACAAATTTCCCATTGTAGCCTATCCTTTGCAAGTATGCTACGTTTAACATTTGAACTGCTGACCTTGATTAAGATGCATCATGGGTTGTAAATTTTGCCATCGGACCCAACAACTACTACGTGTAGACCAGCTTTTTCATATTTAGTTATGTACCCCGCATAGCTTGAAATGATAGATTACCTCTATGCTTAATATACACAATCGACAATTAACAAACATGTTGTATTAGATCTTAGGAATATTCTTGTGTCACTATCAATAATTTCTTCATATTGGAAACATCAAAATTGTAGAAAAATAGATACAAAATATGTCATATGTATTATCAAGAGATTTGTCTCATGCATTATTAAAATTAAAACATTGGATAATGTAGACTTTAGTAATACAAAATTCAGACAGCAGGCTAAGCCTATTCTAGTCCTTTCCAAATAAAGATATCCGTAATAACGAATTATAAAAATGTATGCCTAACTATCTCTGCACACTGTTTTATTTCTAATTTTACTGGAATATTTGCTGATGAATCTTGATGTACAGGGTTCTGACAACATTGTTGTTTCTCTGACCTGAATAGTCTTCAACACCCATTTTGTTTGTTGCAAATTTTACGCCTATGATGAGACCACGATACTATTTCGTAGTGTTATCAGCATTATACAGCTTTCCAAGGTCCTGCTTGAAAGTTGAGTTGGTTTTTTTATTCAGATGTCAATAAGTTAAAACCCTTAATGCTCATGTACAATACGAATGGCGATGCGTGATGGTGTCTCTGTTGATGGGAAGTTAAACAATACGAAACCAAACACACACAAGTCATTTTAAAGCGACGTATTGAGAAAATAAACGGCTGTCTAGCACTCCAACTACCATTCCGTTTGGCTATAATTAAATATGTAATGACCACAGCTTAATACACTAATATGTATCAGTATATAACAGATAAATAGGACAATATAATATAATAATATGTTAGGTGGTACCAGCTGAAGAGGACAACTTTTTCAAATATTTACATCTTTGTTCTATTCTATCTTAACAAAACTTACCAGACAAAATATATATAACTATCAATGCTTATCCGAATGGATTTTGACAAGAAGATGCATGCAAAACTAAACAGATTCGAAGAGGAAACTAACGCAAATTGGCAGCCTGGGCCAGGCAAATCTTTTCAAAATAAGGATAATGATATTCCAAACGAAAGCTAACAGAATCCCTGGTGGTCTTTAAAAGACTCAAATTAACAAAAAATAATTTTTTGGTTAAATATGAATAACACCGAGCAGGGATATAAATCCTTTCCTGTACTGTTAAGACTTTTGATACAGAGTGGTGATAATTTTGAACGAATTGGTTTAAAATGTTACAAACAAATACATGTACATATGTATAATCCTATGATTTGCAACTGACGGGGATGTGCTAGTAGTTGATGTGTACAGGTATGACAATTATTAACTACATCTATGTTTTTGTTGTCTGTGCGTCGGTTCGTGTATGTCTGATGTAGGGAAGTGCTAATATGTTTACGCAATCAAAAATGAATCACCTCCCTTTAATTACAATATAGTTTTTATTGATGCATTTCTGACGTTTTATCGTCTAGGTTTACACGCTTTTAAATAAACGGAGAAAAACATAATTATGTGATATTTAAAACATATTGAGATAAAACAATTGTGTTAGGAAACAGCGATAAGGTACTCACAGCCTATTATCTATTGTCTTACTGCCCGCAAACCGAACATTTGATATACACGTAAGTAGTGCGATATCTAATTCGTCAGATATTGATCTTTTTTGGTATTCTATATATATATATATATACAGGTATGCAACGGGTCTTATTACAAAGTCCCCGTATTCTATTTATAGGCCAGGAAGTTATATAGCTAATAGTTTATGTAGTTTATATCGTCTTATGTCTGATGTCGGGTATTATGGACTATGCACTGTTATATTTGGTGATATTGAATCTTGTGCTGGCAGGTAAGTCGTAAGTACATAAACAACATTTGACTTATATCCACTCGCAAGTATATACTCAACAGTGTCACGTTTAAAATGTGTCCAACAACCATAGTTACCTGGTAATATCAACTTATCTGTAGGTTGTATATACATGTAACTCACAAATCTTGAGACGTACACATTGAAGTAAAGGAACATATCAGGTGGTCTGTGTAGTGCAGTAATTTCTGAATATCAACATATGTGCTTTGTGTCTTTTTAATAAGCCGCAAGCCGGGGAATCAAACATTACATGCACGACATAACGATTGTTACATACATACATACATACATACATACATACATACATTCATACATACATACATACAGACAGACAGACAGACAGACAGACAGACAGATATTCCTTCACGACGTACGGGAAGGACAGAATCTATCGAACACATACTCTTACTAGACATCGCTGTATACATCCAATAACCAAATCGACCCTGTTGGGACAGGTGTCGGGTATATCTTCTCGAAACTTTGGTACCTCCGTGTGGCATATCTTTGAACAAGGTCGAGATATTGATGTGAATGTTGCTTAAGTTCTGTTCCACAGATTATGCGGACTACACTGTAGTTTCTATCAATTTGTTACTGGTAAAGGGATTCATTCCTCCACTGTGAATGCCAATGCTTATAAATTAATTCAGTGATTGTTTTCCTTTGGCACATCATGTTTTGATGTTCTGTCACTAACATATTTGACGTAAGTGTAATTCCTGCATATTGCTTGAAAATGTGACCCGGTTCCATACGATGTACTCCCAGTCTACATTCAATCACATCATAAGCGAGCTCTTGGTGGGATTATAACTCAAGCGCCACTTTCGTGAAAATTCAAAAACCATATCTAACAGGCACCGCAGATAACCAACAGAACAATCCATAAGAAAAGTGTCGTCGGCTAAATATATTGCCGGTATGTGTAGATTGTGTACCTAAAACTGGGTAAGTCAATTTCACAAATCAGATCGTTGATCAAGACTTAACCCCCCCCCCCCCCCCCCCCCCCCCCCCAAGAAAAGAACGAAGACAAAGTACGAACTTGACCGACTCCTTCTTCGACCTTGTACACTTTCCCCGTTTTCCCTTCATATAATACACATGACGTCACGTCCCTTAATGAATCAAAGAATATATGCCAGATTTTACAATTAAATCAAAGGTTTATAGGGGGGGGGGGGGGGGCGTTAATCAATAAGCAATCAAATGCCTTTGCGTTGTATATATACGCTGTGTAGACTTTTGTGTTTCCTTCAAGATGATTAAACAGACAGCTCTTTTTTCACTATTTGATCTAAAACATTGTTGTTACTGATGTTGGAAGTCTATCTTCGCGCATGATTTGAGGTCCGTCCGTATATCACTTTTTTAAACAATTGTTGTAGTACAGGTCTTCAAGTGATATCTCGGTAGGGCTTACTAATCTTTCTGGCCAATCTTTGAATAGGAAAATGACGATTGCATGATTGAAACATGGCGAATAGTTTTCAATTTCAAAAATAATATTATATAACAAACTATTCACATTATGAAAGCTCAGAGCGTAACGTGTATGTTTGTACTCTGTATCATAATATGGCTGTATTATACTGACCTGTTTTACCGACATTGTTTACATAACCCGACTTTTGTTTCGGCGAGCACTTTTTTCCAGTTGACCGAGACAGTAGATAAGGGTTGAAAACGATGGCTGTTTAGAACAGTCATTTGTATCAATATAACGACAATGTGCTTCATTTTTATGATTACAACATTTAACCCAAGGGTTCCTTGGATATTCAGAAATAGCCTCAGACTTTCTGACATAATAAACACTACATACGCAAAGTTATTTCCGGCATTTGGGTCTTCATGTTTTGTAGTATCGGCAGTCCCAAGTGTTGATGTCCACCCATCGCCAATTGCAACGGTAACAGAGGGAGCAATATTGTGGCTGAGCTGTACGTATGACCTGGACGGAGGGACACTGGGACAGTTACAGTGGAAGGATAAGGACGGTATAGATGCTGCCACAGCTACTCCTACAACATGTTCTACACTATCATCTGATAAGTACAGTATACACTGTAACATGGGCTCTAATGAAGTCAGACTGGGAATCCCCAACCCTGTACACGGTGATACATACAGCTGTAGTGTATACCTGTCAGACTTTACTCTGATAGGACCAGTGTCTACACTGGTGTCTGTTGTAGGTAAGTTGTGTTTTTTTTATGAACGAATCACACTGTGGTAGAAAATCAGTATTAACTCAGTATAAAAGCACTGGCCCAATAGCTATTGAGAGAGAGGTGCAATTTGTATGGATAAGTTACAAAATATAGAAACAGAAACAAGACAAAGCAGAAACAGGAATATTGCTTAACAGTATGGTCCAGGCTAGAAATAAAGCTTTTTCCAAAGTTTTTTTTATTCTAAACACCTAAATACATTTTGTATACACTTTATTAAAAAATATTCAAACCACAATAAAATCACTGGGGATGTCCGCATTTCAGGTCCCCGTTTTTGATGAGAAAAATAGAAAGTACGGAAAAAGAATTTTGCATTTTGAGACGAAAAGTATATGCAAACAAAATCAGAAAGAAGCGGAAAAAAAGAACGGAGTTAGAACTTCCTGAAAAAAAACACACAGAAAAATATGGAGAAATGCGGATAACAACCAGTACATTTGGTCCATTTATGTTGTCATTTACTCTTATCTATATTATGTATAATATCATATATCGTATATGAAGGCGTATTTCATCTTTGAGAAGCAATGATACTCGCTAATCAGGTATTTATCAGGTATTTATGACATCAAGTTTGATGCACATGATAAAGATAAGCTATATTGCAACACTGTGCAAGGGTGAATTTAAGGGTTTGCATTTAAGTTTCAATTTTTTTTACAGAATTCTACTGAGGTAGATCAGCCCACAGTTTTAAAGTATTCAATATGGTAATTAAGTGTTTTCTGATGAATTGCATCGTAATTAAATAAGTTGCATTTGTTCTATGAATCCAGCAATGTGCAATCATCTTAGATATCAAAATAAAATTTTCATATAAAGAGCAATTATTTTTTTTTATCTAAGCATGCAAAATAATAGGGGGACTCATATGTCTCATTTTATATATTAGGACAAATTATTTCAGTAGACATACACAATTTTGTGATAAGCTTTATTTCTTTCCAGGATTTCCATTTTGTATTTTCAGTATTTTCCAGCATTTCTCTATATAATATAATTGGTATTTCCCCGCATTTTGTCACCATCTGTATTTGGCATACTCTCATCTCGTATTTTTCCGTCTTTGGAATATTTTCCCTCATCATGTTCCGTATTTCATCCGAATCGTCGAAAAAAGGGAGACCAAATACTCACATCCGTATTATTCACGGAAAACATATGAAAATAGAGGCACGGGTGTAACCCAAATTTTCATGATTTTTTTCAATTGTGTAAGTTTGATGTGTTCAATATTATGTGGACACAATAATTAGATTTGATTAACATTTTTTTTTATTTACAAGACAATAGACTGATATAATGCACGACAACGTGACATCATGGACGTATGACGTCAAAAACGTATTCCCAAAGTGACAATGCTGATTAACATGATAATTATATATGTGCTGGCATTTCGTACACTTATGACGTCATAACATGAGTCAATATTGCTAGCATATGTTGCTATAAGTTATTGTCAAGTTAATATATAAAAGACAGTTTTTGGCAGTGTCATTTATTGTTGAAATTCATACATATACTTTATGTCATGATTATCTCACGAAATTCATGAATTTCATCTGTCTAGGATTTTTACCCTCCGTTTGTCAAAACTTGAATGATGAACTTTGCGATTACATCCAAGTCTCTAGCTCCTACAATGTGACATTGATTTGTGAGGTTTGAGGATATAGAGGGGATATATGTAATAAATGATTACTCTGTGTTTAGTACCCGTAACCAGCGTTACCTTCACGCCCCCTGTCAGTGAAACAGTGACGGTAACACCAAGGGGCAGTCAGGTGTACATGTGTGTGACCGGAAGTTGTCGTCCTCCTGCCCGGATAGACTGGTACAAGGATAGTGTAAACGTCACAACTCAGACCGGAAGTGTTAGTAGTGACGGTGACAAGTTTGTGACCGCCAGTTCTTTAACACTGACTGGGGCTAAAGGGGACAGTCCAGCCACTGTCCAGTGTAGGGCTAGTAACGTGGACGGAATGAACCCTGTCCAGTCCGGTGTTAAAACGTTTGTTGTTCAATGTAAGTATGTTTTTCTTGAAGTATTTAAATATTACTGGATAGTTTAATCTCATATCATTAATGGATCATATGAGCTGAATGAGCTATAAATGTCATTTGATTTTGATGTTCTGTAAACATATTATTAGATTTCAGGGCATTGATAACCACGAGTTACATAAAGGATGACACCGATCTGTAATGCATGTACAAAATCAATTACTAAAAAAGATCATGAAAATTATCAAATATCCGAAATGAGAGGTAATGTTAATTGTTCATAACGTCAGCAGACGGCATCTATCAAATTAATTATGAAAATGTGAAAAGGCCATTTAACATAGACATAACTGAGTAGTAATCTGTTGCCTTTGTCTGCTTTTGAAATTTCATTATTCACCGATATTATATGAAAATTGGGTAGGCTCAGTTAAGACGTTGAAACTATACACGAGTTCAGTATGCTACTTCTTCATACCTTTCATTGTCAGGGGTTTGTCACAATCAGGTAAAGCACATAGTCAAAAATAGCGACTTTTCTAACATTGCTTTTGATCCCTAACGGGTAGTTAACTATAGAGGTGCATGATTTACCAATATTGGGACCACAGTTCAGACCAAAACAAGGCTTATAAAACAAGGAAATAATCTCGATTAGTAATACTAATGAAGGTTATGATTGAATCTGTATAATATTTTATTTTCTATTAATACATGGAAAATTACTTGCTAACTCCAATCATTTTAACACTTAACATTTTATCTACATATGAAATAAAGAATCATGTTGCAGGGTAGGAACGCAATATTTTCTTCTGACATCGAAATACGATATTTCAACAAATGCAATGGCTTGATTACAAATAAATGTAAGCTTTTGGTTTTGATATATCTGATCATACATGTGTAAAACTTACATAAAGCAGTTACCAAAGCTACTAGTTTTCTGTGAAAAAAAATAAACTACCACAGGGCCACCAGATGAACCGCCAGTTATATCCGGGTATACAAGCGGTTCCATCTTGTATGTGAACGAGACATTATCGCTCAGTTGCCGGCAGCAGGGAGGGAACCCTCTGTCTACCCTGACCTGGACAGGATTGTGTGTGGGAATCCCCGCCACAGATGGCAGCACTGTGACAGAGTCGGTGTCTACCATCACAGTAACTGTCACGAAAGGATACAACAAGGGGACGTGTGTCTGTGTGTCTACACATCCACAACCTCAGACCCAGGACAGATCACAGGTCACATTTACTGTACACTGTAAGTATACCTGCCTCAGACACAGGTCACATTTACTGTAAATTGTAAGTATACCTACCTCAGACACAGGTCACATTTACTGTAAATATACCTACCTCAGACACAGGTCACATTTACTGTACACTGTAAGTATACCTAATTCAGACACAGGTCACATTTACTCTATACTGTAAGTATACCTACCTCAGACACAGGTCACATTTACTGTACACTAAGTATACATACCTCAGACACAGGTCACATTGACTGTACACTAAGTATACCTATCTCAGACACAGGTCACAATTACTGTACAACGTAAGTATACCTACTTTAGACACGGGTCACATTTACTGTACACTGTAAGTATACCTACCTCAGACACAGGTCACATTTACTGTATACTGTAAGTATACTTACCTTAGACACGGGTCACATTTACTGTACACTGTAAGTATACCTACCTCAGACACAGGTCACATTTACTGTATACTGTAAGTTTACCAACATCAGTCACCGGTCACATTTACTGTACAATGTAAGTATACCTACCTCAGACACAGGTCACATTTACTGTATACTGTAAGTTTACCAACATCAGTCACCGGTCACATTTACTGTACAATGTAAATATACCTACCTCAGACACAGGTCACAATTACTGTACAACGTAAGTATACCTACTTTAGACACGGGCCACATTTACTGTACACTGTAAGTATACTTACCTTAGACACAGGTCGACATTTACTGTACACTGTAAGTATACCTACCTCAGACACAGGTCACATTTACTGTATACTGTAAGTTTACCAACATCAGACACAGGTCACATTTACTGTACACTGTAAGTATACCTACCTCAGACACAGGTCACATTTACTGTACACTGTAAGTATACCTACCTCAGACACAAGTCACATTTACTGTACACTGTAAGTTCACCTACCTAATACGGTAGTAGTGCTGTTTTAAAATGTGTTGGTAGGCGAATTCAGCGTTGTGCTGGTATGCTTAAAATGATCAAGTGGTGAAGTTTAAGTGGTTATTCTATCAATATAAATAAAGGATATCTAACAGTGGGGCTAACATTTTGATATTTATTGCGTAAAAAATTAATGATTTCATCATACGCCGGGGCAGCTTTGAATTTTCCCATTGTCGTTTGTAAGCAGTGTTTTGATTCGTCAAATAAGAAAACAAAATGCAAAACGTTTTATTTACCAGTGATGTTGTTATAAATGAACACAATTCATTTATATGATAAAAGTGGTGAAACGCTTAAGTTTTGATGTTCAGAATATACGGTTACCGTATACATCAATAATATACACCATTAATATAAACTGTTGTTTCATAATAAGACCCTCCAAGTGGCCCGGTCATTATCCTGACACCGACACGTCCATGGTTGGAGGGAGAGAGCGGAACCCTGAGCTGTAGCTACACTGAGGGTTTTCCAGCTCCAGCCAGGATTGAGTGGTTCCGTAACGGCCTCCAGACTGGACAGTCAACGCCATCTATATCACTCTCTCCTCTCACAAAGGCCGACAACAGGGACGGGTATTCCTGTCGTGTGAGGAATGATTTCACTGACATCAAACTTACTAACCTGACGTCATCTGTCAAATACCTCAATGTTGAATGTAAGTCTATCCGATTTCTTGGGAAAGTATTTCTAACATTAACAAGTATTTATACATTAATAATCATCAATGAAAGCCTTGGTTTTTAATTTCCGGATACAGATAAACCGCTGGTGACCTTGTACCCTACCCACTTGACCGTAGTTGAACGTCAGACTGCTCAACTAACTTGTGACACAGAAGGAAACCCCGCACCAACAGTCGAGTGGCTACGTGGAGGTACATCAGTACAGACAGGACAAGGGGCCTCACTGTCCTTGACGTTGAGTGACATAGATCGGTCAGCGACGGCTAACTACACCTGTCGGGCGGAGGGCGTATCATCTGTGCAGGGGAGACAACTAATCACAAAGAGAATCGTTTATTTACTAGTTCAATGTAAGATTGTCATGTACTATGTATTATGAGACTCTAAAAGTCCATTCTGAAAGAAGGTCACATCCTTACAGCTTATAATATATACCTTATGTAAACATTTTCATTATTTCTTTGATCACTTAGAAGTACTGATAATTCATTGTTCCGAGGGATTTTTATGACTCTACCAATCACATGACTCCACTTTTTGCTAAGTTTCATCTCACCTACTAAAGTTAGTGTTTTGTCATCGGCGCCCCTCGTATTTGTCAACCATTGTGAGAAATTGAGATTACATTTGAGTTTGAACTTAATAAGATCAGCTTTAAGCCGACAATTTTCGTTGCGGGTATTAACAGAAAAAAAGACCGTTTGTCCGCAAGTCCGGTATTTGTTTTATCACAATTGGGAGATGACATCATCTGGTCCTTTTACATGTTTGCCAGATCCTCCGGATATAGTGATTGTGGCGCCCCCTAATGTAGAAGAGGGAGACACGAATATCCGGTTGATATGTCGGACTGTAGGAGAACCCAACACGCTGACAAGTCAGTCCTGGACACAGACCATTGGCCAGATCCTTATTGCTGATCAATACACGTATACGACAACAACACCGAACACAGTAGTCTTCGCGGAGGTTTCCCTGTACGACACAGGGACGTATACATGTAGTGTTAGCAACGGTATAGCGGACAGACAAGGACAGACTCTACAATCCAACAGTGCTGTGTTAAATGTTAAAGGTATATGTGTTAACAGTACTACAGTCCAACAGTTCTGTGTTAAATGTTAAAGGTAATGTGTTAACAGTACTACAGTCCAACAGTTCTGTGTTAAATGTCAAAGGTATGTATGTTACAGTACTAAAGTCCAACAGTTCTGTGTTAAATGTTAAAGGTAATGTGTTAACAGTAATACAGTCTAACAGTTCTGTGTTAAACGTTAAAGTTATATATGTTACAGTACTACAGTCAAACAGTTATGTGCTAAATGTTAAAGGTAATGTGTTAACAGTACTACAGTCCAACAGTTCTGTGTTAAACGTTAAAGTTATATATGTTACAGTACTACAGTCAAACAGTTATGTGCTAAATGTTAAAGGTAATGTGTTAACAGTTCTACAGTCCAACAGTTCTGTGTTAAACGTTACAGTTATATATGTTACAGTACTACAATCCAACAGTTCTGTGTTAAATGTTAAAGGTAATGTGTTAACAGTACTACAGTCCAACAGTTCTGTGTTAAACGTTAAAGTTATATATGTAACTAGTACCATAGTCAAATATTGCTGTGTTAAACAGTAAATACAAAGTGTTTCACTCTTTTATTTTAAATCATATATTATAGGTAATCATATTACGGTGTATAAGTTTATCTGTGACTTCCTCAGACAAAGTAGGAGACTTACTGGGCCTAATGTGTACCTAATCCTTTGTCCTTGTATTTAGTCAGGTTTCGTTTCATTTGTTTAAAGTCCTATCTACAACTAAAATCATTTACGGACGGTCTCCCGTGCGTGCGACATGTATGCGTGTCGAGTGCGTATATGTGTTTTAGGAGGCTGCGGTATTATCATGTTAAGTATCCTTGTGAAAGTCATGACCAACTGTTAAAATACTAATAAAACATAAAATGAGTTTTGATAAGGACTTTCTATTGTAGATGTCGTAGTACGTCATTCAAATTGATCGTTTTCTCCGATTTCTTATCGGCCTTAATGAATGATTATTCTGTTTAAAAGAATGAGTCTGATCTACTTTTATATAAGTTAAGAAATTATCACTGAAATGAAAGGGCGTGGAATATGATTGCCACACCCCTGTCTCTAAATACTCGGGCTCATAAGAATTTAGTATTTTAAAACAAATTCATAATTATCTGAGCTAGTTATATTCAATTTTTCTACTTTGCCCGGTATTTTGACCATTGATGCATTTATTGGATAAAAAAATAAACAAGTATGAAAACAAATAGTGGGTATTCTACGGATATCGAAAATTTAATAGGACTGGAAAGTGGATAGATTTTAGACATATACTAGTATGAGTTTTTATTGCATTTTAGTCAAACTAATGTGATTTAAAATGATCTATTAATTTTCACGGTTTTGCATTGTATCTATACAATATTCATAATATTATCATTGGTGTACATATATCATAATACATTTGGTGTCATTATAGTTGCCCCGAGATTTAATTCAAGTGGACAGAATCACAACTTCTATAGCAGGCTGCATGAACAAGTGACCATAAAGATTCCATTCTACAGCAACCCTCCTGTTACATCTACTGATGACATAGAGTGGACAAAGCTGCCCTTTGGTGTTCGGATTGTCCCCTCTTTAAACATCACGTTTGGCCTTACTAAGGATAGCATTGACCTATCAATGAAGAGAAGGACTATTACGTTCCCTGGTCAGGCGGCTGTTATGACTCTGTTGTCATTTGATCAGTCAGTAGCTGGGGACTACACCGTTACTGTTTACAACGACGGTAGACGTCGTAACTCTACTACAGTCTTTTCCATAAATCCATCAGGTGAGTCCGAAATGTAAGACAAGTAAAAGTTGCAGGTATAATCTTATCAACTGAATTAGCTTATCTGTTAAAAAAAGATCACTTACGATCAACTGTGCCTCATTGTTGATTCCGGTTTTTTATTAAATGCTTTTCACATTAAGTATGAACTGAATCTTGTCCGAACAGCTGCTATTTTCCATCCAAATGTTATTTAACTGTAATTAAGTTCTCAACGTACACTTACTTTTGATTGGCATATTGAAAACCATGGCTGTTATACGCCTCTCCATATGTCTTTTGTCTTGATTGTTAAGTCTTCGGATGCAGTAAGAATCAGGATAGATTGTTAAGCGGAGGAATTAGCCAGCCATCTTATTGAGAACTATAGCAAGCTAATTACTTCACCTTTCTGAAATGAGCTTGTGGTTTGGATGGTGATTACCATATCTGTCACCTGACAGGCGTCAACTTTTCTATTAAAGTGGAATTTTCTCAATAAACGTGTTAGCTAGTAACATGCTGTGATTATAGATTTTTTTTCCAAATATATGATCTGGGCCTTAAATTAGGTTGCAATACTATCCTTCTGTACTACCAAACTAGAGTTTTCAGAAACACAGCTCGTAATTATTTAATGATAACTAATCAAATAATCAAAACAGGCGGGATCTCTAAGATGACCAAACGATTATTACAAAATGGGAAGTATTCAATGGATTAACTTTCACGTGATTGACAGCATGTATGACTAGTTTTGCGGACAGCCTGGTCAGGTGGTCCGAATCAGTTGATTGCTCAATATCATTCTCAGATCAGTTTGCGAAACTAGAAGAACAAAATTAGTGTTGTTTAATTTTAGCTAAACATACCAGAAGGGTATACTTTATTGGAATGCATTTATCTGAAGAAAGAGGCATGCTAAAGAATTTATCAATCAATGACAATGTGTTTATATTTTACAGCCCCGCCAGAAACGCCTTCACATTTTCATGAAATAGAAACCACCACTTCAAGTATTACTGTACAATGGACAAAAGGTTTCAATGGCGGTCACCCCCAGACATTTGTTATTCTGTATAGACCTGAGGGAGGGACCAGGACAGAAACAGTATCAGTGATAGAACAACAACAGTCAACATACACCAAGGATATAACAGGTCTGACACCAAACACCAGATACCAATTCAACATGTACGCTTATAATGAAGAGGGGAACAGCTCACTCAGTAGTGTGGTGGATACAACTGTAACGTGCACCTGGTCCGTCCCAAGTGTCTCCTTGGGATACGCTGTGCTTTTAGCGCACTTGACCAATCTACTCTCAATCGGAATATAATCGGCAATATCTACAAATGATTAATCTATAGGTGACATATAAGAACAAATGAAACGGTCGTGCTGCTTGCCACGGACCTCTAAAACTACCATACAAATATAACTATAGTAGACACTGACGCCCACAAATGCCTAACGCATGTGCTCTCGCCATGCACTGGTACTAGCCGTGGCTTTCGTGCGCGCCGGCAATGACCAATCAAGCACGCCGGCTACCTCGGGAACGGCAATGCCAGATCAAGCACGCCTATTACAAGTGCTTCCGGCACTTGCACAGCGCACCGGATACCTGCGCACCAGCTTATGAAGCGCAGTAGTAATGCAAGTGCTCCCAGTGTCTACCTTGCGCACTGGCTTATCCAGCCCTGCGCAACAGCAATGCAATTGCTCCCGGCACTGGAACCTCGCAGAAGCTTCCTTCAGCGCACCAACCATACAATTGCTCCCGACACTGGAACCTGGTAGTGGTTAAACTTGCGCACCAGCTTCCTACAGCAATACAAGTGCTCCCGGCACTGTAACCTTGTACATCTGCCTCGTACAGCGCAACAACACACTACCTCACGACTAATAGGCACTTATTCAGCGACCACCAATCGCTACATGAGAGACTTCTCAGTCTCTCCACAAAGACTTACTCAGCCTTCGTAGCTACCGGGGTTTGAAACCTGTCAGTTTCAATTAGAATCACGCCCACTTTTCAGCGGCATATTCTCCCCCCGATCACAGTTTGTAGCTGGCTATTTAATTGCCAGGCTATTCGGCGAGCCAGTGGTACCATTCATTTGCATATTGCACATTTCGCTCTAAAACTTTGTATCATCTTTATATACAAACACATTTACATGGTATATTATCTTTCTTATCAATCAAGGTATATTTAGGAATCATTTTCAATCTATACAATCCCACCATTAATTAGTAATCATCCGATAATCAATGAGATAAAACAGTGCTTAACAATTGTATGTAAAAGGGAGATAACTCCAACAGAAAACCAATTTTCCTTACACAACCATGAAACTATGTGAGTATAACCAAGAATATAAGCATAGCTATGTGAATTTTATTTGTTCAGAAATATTTGCTTTACCCGGGCTACTTTAATATCTTCTCAGTAAAAGATTCATTATCTACATGTTCCTTTCACAACATGTACTGTTGTCATATCCTTTATTCCATAGCAAATGCTTTATTTCCCCTTTGCATATCTTACAAACTGTTGGATTGAGACTTATGAAATCACATGTGACATAGACGGAACGAACCACGTCAGGGAGAGATCTTATAAATAGAATATATCAAGTCTATAAAATCTTTTCCATTATCTAATCAATAAAATATATTTGAGAATGACTTATGTATTTTCATCTGTCTAGTGCGACTAAACCCGGGAGTGCTTTACCACTACATTATATATTATTTTACATAATGCGTGTGTTATTTGTTTCAATGCCGTATGCTATTTGTTGTCCTTGTTTACAGATACGGCATCAACTCCCAATACGGCGTCCATTACACTATTCGTTATAGCAGCATTGTTGTTCACTCTAACAGCGTCCATGTTCATGGTGTGTTTTATTTGTAAGTATTGTTTTTATGGGTCATTCCTGGATGTGATTATGAAGCTTTGAAAAAATAATGTATTCGAGTATTGGATATATTGTGCATCAGCAATTTTATCTAAGAAATTAACCCACGTCCGTGTTTTCTAAAGACGATATAAATATTTGGGATTTTGATTTCAGTAGAAACAAATGCCAGACATCATTTATTCCTAACACCCTCTACGACGATGAAATAGCTGTCTTCATAAGCTGTGTGCCCGCACGTTTGTCATTATTTTGTTTGGCTATGTATTCATTTTTAAACAAATTTTTCTGTGCGCCGTTACATCTTCCTTTTTAAATTTAATAAACATTTTTTTTTTTCTGAAATATTTGTTTGTTTGTTAGTGATGGCGTGCTTTTATATTTCAAACACGCTGTGTT
Source organism: Pecten maximus (assembly GCF_902652985.1). Classification (NCBI taxonomy): domain Eukaryota; kingdom Metazoa; phylum Mollusca; class Bivalvia; order Pectinida; family Pectinidae; genus Pecten; species Pecten maximus. The sequence goes on along the minus strand of NC_047027.1, from coordinate 29,535,032 downwards.
AAGAGCAAGATAACACTGAACTTCAGTAAGAAGTATAACCGTTTATGGAATAGCATATGAAGCATTTTTTTTTTATTAATATACATTATTGTTTTTTGTACTTTAATGATTCTCCCTGTCGCTCACAAAAGAATTAGGTTGAGGTTTCTATTTCAGACAGACGGAAGATATTGAGGTAAGTATAATATTAAATCACCACCACAATGGTTTTCTATGGTGCCAAACGATAGCAATATTAAACTTGTGTTTGAAATATATATATCTACAGGTATTAAAATATCCATACATACACTTTCCCCAACAGAATAATATATTCCATAATTAAGTAGTAATTTTAGTAAAAATGCATTTTTCTTGAATGTACGTACTAAATATACCTTGTTTATTTAACATAATGATGGAAGTGACATGACAAATACTACTCGCATTAATTTCATGTCTGAAAAAGATACCTTCATGATTATAATTATGCCTGTAGAAAAAAGACATCCAAAGACAGAGATCACGGGACTAAACCAGGTAAATTGTGAAATAAGTTAACTATAACGAAAGTGGGAAGATGTATTTATCGTTGTTTAAATAAATTTCAAAAAATTCGGGGGCCGCGTTCTGGAAAATGGAATACTATTTAATAAATCTTTTCCCTAGATACAATCCTATATTTAATACATTATCATAAAACATTGATTGAAAAGCTAATCTATTCTGATTGATGTACCGAAAGTCACCGTTATCTTTCCTTTAGAGAAAACAGATGGTGCTTTTGCTGCTGGTGACTTCTCTCCTAATATTAAACAAATACCATCACTTGAAGCGTTTTCTTCTGTTCTTCATGTCGTAGATATTCTTCACGTAGTATTCAGATATGGGCACGTCAGCCAATCACATTGTACTTGATTTACTCAACAGAATTACGACAATATATAATTTATGATTTGCACACGATTCATTTTAATGACTATCACTTTGTTAAAAGGTGTCAACCTGTCCCGTCCAGCAGAACAACATGGCAATCTAAATGAGGGGTAAGTAGGCATCTTGCCCAAATCAGATAATCTGCTGAAACACCTTTATATGAATCAAGTTTATATTTACAAATGGATATGCTTACAACTTTCCAAGAAGTTTAGGGTTGGTGGTGGTGGTGGGGAGGGGGATGAGGGGGTGTGTTCATATCATTAAGTTTCACCTTTCTCTTTTTTATATTACTTTATAAGCGAAATATTCTGATTCAGCCAACACAAGCTTGCTTTATCCATTGTTACGAACATGATGGAACACGTCCCTTATGTCACTATCAACACAATGTAGAGTAAAAGTCAAATATATATTATCAATAACTCATTGGTATTTGGATTCATTCATGTATTTATTAACATTTCTGTTATTTTTACTTGTTTATGAGATCACACTACGACGATCTGAACCTCGAGGAACGAGAGCCACCGTCGAGCTATGAGTACCTAGGTAGTAGTACAATAGGTGAGTTGAATGGCATGTTGGGGCTGTATTGGTGATACATTTACTATACAATGGTGGAATGGTTTAAAGCGATGGGCTTTTGATCAAATGTTCGGGAACTGTGTGTATCCTTGACTCGACGACTCGGCTTAACACGTGACAGGACATTGTTGGAAATGTCATGAAAGTTGTGGTTTTATGCTTACCGGAGAGTTGAGATAGACGAGGGTTGGTAATGAAAGGCCCGATAATCAAGGAGTATAATATGTTAACCGCCTAGAAACATTTATATTGTGTAATAAAGTGGTATATAACAACACAAATGTATGTTTATATATCTCAACATATCATTTGATTCTGTTTCAGTCAATGGGAATACACAGGATTCCACTGACGGCAGGTTTGTATTGACAATTTACTTACGAAGGAAATAAATATACTGTATGGTTCATACTTCCAAATTTTACCATTACACCATCTTTAAGAATTTATTTCGTGCACATATTGTAATAGTAAATGCATACTTGAGAAAGTGATTCGGAATAAGTTATGAAGTTATGCGTATAAAAAAAATCGAAGAGGTCTTTCAAATAAAATCCATTCACATAGCAATATGACCTTAAGATAAAAAATGTAGCTTAACATATTTTATTTCTCTAGATATACACTGAAATTGCTTTAAAATATTTTTTTTTTCATATTCTGTGATACAAGGTCGTGAGGCATCATCGTGATGTAATCTTTTTACTTGTTTTGTGTTTGATGAAGGCAAAACAACAACATCAAAGCGAATCATGCAAGCGAAATCATTTTATTTTCTATTGTAGACAAATGTATGAATCTCTTTCGACAAGAACTAATGCCGCCGTGTATGAACAACTCAAAGGTGTGTTGAGATAAATTTACAATGTTCAGTTTGTTTAATCCTATTTAATATCATTAATATGATGAATATAAAAAATATTAAG